>NC_080422.1:66966733-67004233 GCF_029873635.1 Malania oleifera
GCTGCATGTTGTGGGTGTACTAAAAACATCAAAATTGACTTTCCATAAAGTCAGTTTGTTATGCTAGTCCTCCTATAGATATGGTTCATCATCCCTCAACCATTACTAACGTCAAAAGCTTTCTTTCTCCTTTTTCTTTATTTGTTGATCCTCCACCAACCTTCTTACCAACAATTTGCAAATAACTCTACTTTTGATAAGTCCTAATGACGTAATTTCGCACAGATAACAAGTTACGGTCTTATTATACATTGAACTTGTGAGATTATTTCATATGATCAACCATATTGGTACGGGAAAAAAAAAACAGCGGGGGCCAACGAAAGCCCATTTCGAGTCGAATGCATGACGTATAAGTTGAAACGCAAAATACTTAAGATAGATGATTGATCCAAATGAATACATTCTAGAAAAACTTGAATCGGATTCCACACGAGGGGAGGTTGGAAATTTGTTTCTACATTTACATCCCAAAAAAAAAATGACATACATCATAATTGCGGTGGACCTGCAAAGTTGCTCTTGTCCGTATGTATAATTTTTTGTTGAGATTTTGTTCAGCGCAGTCCTCGAGTAGTATTATAGGTGGAGCCACACAACTTTGCAAGGGGAAGGCATTCATCACATTCTCAACCATATACTGATTTTACCCCCGTTGAGACGCAGACTATTTGATTCACCTTTCCTAGGTGACTGCAAAGCATTGATTTGAAGACAAATCCCTGTTACAATCATTTCCAATCAAACAGCAAAAAACAACCAAATTCTTGACAATAGAGCTTTGAGCGTAAGGAGTCTACCTTGCAGGGATTCAATATTGGAACAATTATAATCACGAAGCAGAACATCACCAAAGTATAGCATGACGAAGTTCAACTGAGCTGTGTCCATACCATGACTTCCAAACATTGTCCATCTATTGTCATGGAAAGTTGAGGGGGGCATAAACGTCCCGGCCAATGCGATGGCCTTCATGCCCATCCTCCATGAACAATATTGACGGATCCATAGTGCCAATTTGTACGGTTTCGAAATTTGCTTAGGCAGAACGCGCCCTAAAAAGTTCGAGATTGCTGTAATGAAATGGATGACTAGAGGGTAGTCATAGGATTCGGTGCGGGTTTTGGCCACGAAGAGGGTCATACAACCGCAATCTATGTCCAAGGAGGCCTGGAGTTCAGCAAATCGCTGGACCATCATAATACATTCAAAATATTACTAATGTGTAATGTACTTTGAATTTGTGAGTGCCATTAAGCTTTTAGCTTTTGAAATTGTGAGCTGTCTCGAGTTCGATCGTTCTTCCTATTTGTTTTAATTTATTCATGGTCAATTTTATAAATCTAAATTTAAGAAAAAAAAATTTCGTACAAAAAGTTATATACATTTTTTTTTATTAAATAGATTATTAATTATTATTAGTATTCAGTGCTCTTCCGCAAAAAAACTTTAAGGTTCCTGCATATACTTTACTCTGCGGTGCGTCACTAAGTCCACATGGTGCGGTCTCCTTTGTCTCATCAACTCACACAGCGGTTGTTGGTCGTTCTTGCCAGGGTTGACATTGCCTCTTGCTATGTTAGCTGCCCCTTCCGCACCATCGTTACCGTTCACTTTGGAGGGATATTTTCCCTAGTCCGGCATCAAGCGCCCCCCATCAATGAAAAGATCGAATGGGATGGCGATTATCTCGGAATTATGTTATTGCTGTTGTTCCCATTACTTGGCGGTGGTCGCTTTGTAATGGACTATGAGCCTCTGGATGGTATGTGTACTGTGGATCCCCATACTGATGCTGATAACCAACCCTCCTTATGGCCAGATGGGGAGAAGACCATCTACCGTGCCACAGGATGTCGTGCCCGGGTGAACTGCGGTGTTGATGCTCTCCAATCACCTTTCTGTCCACCTGGGATGGTTAGGTGGGAGCCCCCCCCTCCCTCAACTCGAACACGCCCCCCCCACGCTCCTGCGATGTCCACCACGACCTCTTCTATGCGACGCCCTGGTCTCAGTAGTTTTGACATCATCATCTGATTCAGGACCCTTCCGTGTTGGCGTGGTGAGACCTATGAATGATCTCAGCTTCCTCCTCTCCTCCTCCTCTGCGCAAACCGCATACATGCCGTCTGTAAATTGGTCTACGGGACATGTCGGGAACAATCTGCTAATTGGATGGGCCCCATCATATGTTCCTTCCTACTTAGAATAGATACGTTGTACACAATAACGAATAAGTTAATGATATAAAACCAGTATGTTTTTTACAACTGTGTTTATTTATTTTTTTTAACCTCACCAACTGTCATGTGTATTGGTGCAATTCTCCTCACGTATGAATCGTGTTGGATCGGTACCCAGTCATGATATCCCTCTTCCGCAATGTAGGGTATGCGTAGGGATGGAAGCTCCCTAAGTATGTAATGGCATTGTCCACCTATGTTGCCACATTTGAGGTACGCTCGTACTTAGTGCGAAAGTTGTTTGATACTGCCCCCGCGCTGGTCACAGTCAGATAATCCGAATGATGTTTTGTCGGGGTCGTAACCTTTGCAGTTGGATGATGGATTGTGCTGCCCATCATCCCGAATTTCCCGCATTACATTACTGATCCGCAAGTGCCCTCCATGATCCTGAAAGCAATCATAGGTTGCAAACAAGCCAAATTTGTACACCTTAGGCATATATGGCGTATATTCGCGTATACAGCCGCAGTGTACACTCCATATACATTGCTAACAAAGAAGTTATGTCAGAAATTACTACTAATAGTAAACCTTCTAACCTATATTGAGACTATTCAAATGAAATAAATACGATAATACTGGTGTCCGCTCACGCATCATATCACTGTCATATCGATAGGACGGCATAGTATGTTAGGGACGTTGGCGGGATGAATGAAATCTCGCCATCTAATCGCAAGTGGGAATGGGCACATTGTCGACATCAGAGAAGTGTGGCAGCAACTCTAATTGGAGTCAAGAATGGCCTGCCCCCATTCCCAAACTTGCAGAGGAAATCGCGCACCTTCCATTGATTGCTCTGTCACTGACCACTTGGCACATCTCTCTGTACATGCCATGCAGTGCAGTGTTACCCCAGCTAGTACATCGACGCCCTCTCCTCTCCAGTCACTCACAAGGAGGAACCATCAACGACGCATATATGCGACTTGTTTCAACGAATAACAGCCGCATAGTTAGACGTATTATGTACCCGCCGATCGTACTGCAATATGCCTCCTCAGATTCATCATCAGAAGGATCTGTCTGTTCCCGTCCAGCCATGTCATAGACAAGGACCGCCATTATATCAACTGCTCCGTCCTTGGGGTTTTGCATCCAAGATTAGGCTTTGACCCATCAGCTCTAGTTTTACTACTGTTCACGTAACAACGTCCCCCATCAATAGGTAATGCTTGTGATGATTGCACACACTCTTGCCAACTTTATCATTGCCTCAACCGCAAGTAAATGAAATGTGTGTGTCTCAAGGCCCGTCCACAGCTCAACAATGCAACTCCTAAATGAATGGTCTAAGCGATATAAATACCTAATTTGGTAAATGGATAAACCCTGCCGTGAAATCCACGATTCTTCTAGGATGGCATGCCACATGTTTCTAATGACGCACACACTGAACTCCCTTTAAAGGCGTCAGAATATCCTCCCTCCCATGCCCTATAGAAGGGGTACAATCCCCAATACAATATAGATGAATCAATCAGTTGACCAAACTCCATCTCTAAGGTTAAATATAGTAGGAGTGGTGCAACAAAATAAATATTTTTGACAATGAAACTAATGCAATAATGCACTGTAGAAATATAGTAGACTGAGAGAGTTGGAAAATGATATGAATATATAGAAAAATTCACCAACCAACTTTGAAAGTGGTTTGGTCCCCTTTATAAAAAAATTGAAATTAAAAAATTTGAACACCAAAACCGCTTTGGGAAAGTCGGTTTTGGTCTTTTTGTGGTTAAAAAAAATAAATAATCCGGCCTGGCCCCACCTCTTCTCCTTACCCTGCGTGCATGCAAATTTCAAACAAAAAAAAATTCGTCCCCCCCCTCCCTTACTCCCCCCTCTCCCGCCCCCTCCAGCAACATCAAAGTCTCTCACACCAGTTTTTTTTTTTTTTTTTTTCTTATCTTACAATCAAATTTCCCCTCCCCCCATCAAACTCCCTGCCCTCCATCTCTCCCACAATACCCTGCCGTGCATGCAATTTCAACAAAAAAAATTCATACCCCCCCCCTTATCTCCCGGCCCCTCCCACCGCATGCACGCAAGTTCCCTCACGTGTTTTTTTTTTTTTTTTTTTTCTTTGTCTGACAGTCAAAAATTCCTCCCCTCCCATCAAACTCCTTTCCCCCCCAGGCCCCCCCCCCCACCCCAACCCCCAAAACATCTTCCCTGACATACCTTGCCCCCACCCCCCTTTATTTTTTTTTTTTAAACTAAAAGCCGCGGCTGTTGGAATTAAAACCAAACCCGCTTTTAGAAGTCGGTGTGGGATTATTTGGTAAATCTAATATATTTTTATCTATTTTTGTGTTTTTTTATTCTTTGTTGGATTCTTGATACCTTAATCACATATTACATTTTTTAATTTATTTTAACTTTCTCAAAATAAAAAATATGTTTTATTATTTGCAAAAATAAAAAAAAATATATATCTATTTTATTCCTCCTCCAAAAATAAAAAAAAAATTATTATTTTGCTTGTGGTTTATTTAATTCCCTAGGCATTAAATGCCCCCCACCCCCCCCCTCCCTCTCCCCTTCTCCCGCCGTGCATGCCTGTCCCCATACCACCCACTTTTTTTTTTCCCCCGTTGAAGTGCATCTGACCAAGACCTGACTTCTTCTCCTGTTTTTTTTTTTCATAAAAAAAAAAAACCCAACCAACTTTTGAAATCCGTTCGGTACATTTTGTATTTATTCTCATACCTTCATATTTGTGTTTTTTTATTTGTTTTTCTTTAATCTTTAGGAAAAAACTCGTCATATAAGCAAACTGGCTGTCGACCAGCCACATCAAGCACCTAACCTAAAATGGTGGAAAGCGCTTGTAGCGCTAACTACTTACCCCCTAGTGGGCTCGTGGGTATTGGAGGTTTCGCACTTTGATTTTGATGGGCTTTGGGGGATAAAAGACCAAAACATGAGGTTTTTAACAAAATATTAAGAAAAAAAAATAAAAAACACAATTTGAAGGTATGAGAAATAAATACCAAATGTACTGAACCGACTTTCCCAAAGGCGGTTTAGGTTTTTTTTTTTTTTTTTTTAATGAAAAAAAAGAAATTGAAGGTCATGTCTTGTCATCCTGCAATCAAAGGGGAAAAAAAAAAGGGGGGGGGCGGGGGTGGGGACAACCATCATGCACTGGCGGGAGAAGGGGAGAGGAGGGGTTGTGTGTGTTTGGCATTTAATGCCCCGGAATTAATAAAATAAAAATTATAATTTTTTTTATTTCTATTTCTTCGAGGAATAAAAGATATATAGTTTTATTTTGAAATAATAAACATATTTTTTATTTTTACTAAAAAATAAAATAAAATTAAAAAATGTATTTTTGTATAATTATTCAAAAAAACAAAAATAATAAAAAACACAAAATAGATAAAATATCTGTAGATTTACCCAAATTATACCCAACCGCCTTTCTAAAGTCGTTTTTGGGTGTTAATTCCAACCAGCCGTACGTTTAGTTTAAAAAAAAAATAAATAAAAGGGGGTGGGGGAAAGGCTGTCAGGTAAAGACGTTTTGGGGGTTGGAGGGGGGGGGGGGGGGGCGCTGGGGGTAAGGGAGTTTATGGGAGGGGATGGCTTTTGAATTGTCAGACAGAAAAAAAAAAACCATGAGGGACGTGCGGCATGCGTGGAGGGCAGGGAGATAAGGTGGTGGGGCCGCATTTTTTTTTTGTTGAAATTTTGCATGCCTTCAGGGTATGGGAGAGGGGGGGGGAGGGCGGCTATTATTTATTTTTTTTTTTAAAAAGATCAAAACAACTTTCCAAATTCTGTTTGGTGTCAAATTTTTTTTAATTTTAATTTTTTTTATAAAGTGACGCAAATCGACTTTTCAAAAGTTGGTTTGGTGAATATTTTTCTATATATCATATCATCTTCCAATTGCTCTCATCTACTAGCATTTCTACAGTTCATTATTTGCATTAGTTTCAATTGTCAAAAATATTTATTTGTTTGCACACTCCTCTATATTTAACACTTAGAGATGGAGTTTGGGTCCACTTGATTCATCTATATTAACATTGGGGATTGTTCATTACCTTCCTATAGGGCATGGGAGGAAGATCATTTTGACCCTTTAAGGGCGCAGTGTGTGCGTACATTAGAAACCATGTGGCATGCCCATCCTAGAAGCATTCCGTGGATTCAACGAGTAGGGTTCTATCCACTGTAACCAAATTTCGGTATATTCGCTTAGACCATCATTTAATTAGTGTCATTGTTAGAGCGTTGGAGGCCTGAGACACACACATTTTCATTTTCTTTGCTGCGAGGCAACGATAACGTTGCAGGATTTGCAATCATCACGGATTACCTATTGATGGTGACGCTGTTACGGGCACGATGGCAGCAAGACTGGGAGATGAATTGTCAAAGCCTACTCGGATGCAACCCCCCCACTGGCCGGAGCGGACGAAACGGCACGTCTTTGTCTATGACATGGATGGACGGGACTTCCTGATCTGCCTGATGAAGCATTTGAGGAGGTCGTATTGCAGTACGCTCGAGGGTACATACTACGTCTAATATGCGGCTTGTTATTTGTGAACAAGTCACAACATTATGCGTCGTTGATGTTCCTCCCTCTGTTGAGTGACTTGGAGAGAGCGTTGATGTATAGCTGGGGTAGTGCTGCACTTGCATTGCTGTACAGAGAGATGTGCCAAGTTGGTCATGTGTAGACGCAATCAATTGGAGGTGAGCTATTCCTCTCGTAGGTTTGGGCATGGGAGCGCATGCCCTTTCTTGCTCCAATTAGAGTTGTCATGCCACATCTTCTTGCTGATGTCGACAATGGCCCGTTCCCACTTGCGGTTAGATGGCGAGCTTTATTTCATGCCGCCCACATCCCTCAACATACTCTGCGATTGTAGACACCCTATTTTTGCCCTAACCAAATAGAACAAGGGGTTCCCTTTGTTTTATTATTTTATTATTATTATTAGTATTATTATTTTCTTCAAAATTGATACTTTATTATTATTATTTTTTATTATTTTTATTATTATTATTTTCCTATATTAATAGTATATTTATTATTATTATTATTATTATTATTAGTATATTATTATTATTATTATTATTATTATCCTTACTAGTACTTTTATTTAAATTTTATTTTCCATTTATTTTATTGTTTTGATATATTATTATTACTATTATTATTATTATTATTATTATTATTATTATTATTATTATTATTTATTAGTATTACTATTATTTTTTATTATTTTTATTATTCTTATTATTATTATTATTATTATTATTATTATTATTATTATTATTATCCTTAATAGTACTTTTATTTTAAATTTTATTTTCCATTTATTTTATTGTTTTGATTATTATTATTACTATTGTTATTATTATTCTTATTATTATAGGTACTATTATTTTTTATTATTTTTATTATTATTATTATTATTATTATTATTATTATTATTATTATTATTATTATTATCCTACTAGTATTATTATTACTATAACTATTATTATTATTATTATAAAAAATAAAAACAAAAAAACAAAAAAGGAAAGTGTGTATTAGGGTTTTGGGGAGATGCCTATTTAAAGGCATGTTTTGGAACCAAGAAAGGAGAGTGCACAGCATAGCTAGGCACGGCCAAAGAAAAAGAAAAGAAAAAAAAACCTAGCTAGCAACTCTCTCACGCACAGCCGCCACGCCTCTCCGTTTCGAGCCTCCTTCTCCATCTTCTTCTTCTTACCTGCAGCGCCTCCCAACCACAGCACCTCCCTCATTCTCCCATCGCCCTCACGCTTCTCTTCCTCACTCACGATCCAGCCGAGAGGCCATCATCACTGCGAGAACCTCCGGCCAACCACCTTTTCCAGACTCCTGCAACCACTCCGGCCAACTGTAGCCGAGAACCCCCTGCATGACTCTCAACGCCAGCCACGTGAGCTCTTGCAGGTAAACACATAGCAAACACACTAAATCACAGAACCCCCTGCCAGAGTACCAGCATCCCCCAGACCAAGAATAGCAGCACCAATCACCCGGCCTCCTCTCTTCACGCCGCCAGCAGCAACAGCTCCAGCCGAGGCTGTCTCCGGCCTCTCCAAGGCAATCAGTCTGGAAATACTCAGACCAGTCAACTCCAGACCCTCGGCCAGCCCTTGGCTTCCTCCGCTCTGCAACACAGCCGAGTCCTCCGGCCATCACTGCAACACAAGAACCCCCGGTGAGTCCCCCTTTGCCTCCTGTTTCTGCTGCACACACTGTTGCACACACAGCACACATGTTTTTATTATAAAGTTTAAATTTTGCTTGGTTTGTTTTAGGATTTTTAAAAATTAATGTCCATATTTATAAATACTAATTTGTTTATCTTCATTATTGTAGGATTTTTTTTTTCTTCTTTTTATTGTGAAGGTAAGATTTAATTTGTAATATTTTAAATGTAATAAATTATGTTGTCATATTTTATTTTTGTTAGTGCACAATATTCAAGTTGTATGCTTAATAGGTATTCTTAGGTGTCGGGTTGCTATCTTGTTATGGTTCTTACGTGTAAGATATATATATATATATATATTTTTTTTCATGCTTATATTGTATGTTATCTTTATATTACATTATTAGTATTTTAGAATTTCGGTCTTATTATATATCATGTTAGGAGTTTTTTTTTTAGTAGATTAGTTGTAGTACATGTGGTATTTTAGAACTATAGTTGTATGTGTATTTAGTATTCTAGAATAGTAGTCATATTAGGTATTTAACAACTTAAGATTTATAATTAGCATTATACGTTTAATTTAGTATTTTAGGTGACTATGTACATTTAGTAATATAGCATTTTAGGTAATATTATATATTATTATGATATTTTTATACAAGGTATTATTTATTATGGTAAGTTTGGTATTTTAGTTAATAATGTATATTTGGTGTTTTGGTATCATGCTATTATATTATATATTTAATTTGTTATTTATTATAGTATTTGTAGATATTAATTATTATTATTATTATTATTATATGTATAAAGGTATGTTTGAGTATTTTAGTTCATAACGTGCATGTAGTATTTTAATGTTAGGGTGTGTTAATTTTATATTCTAGTATTATGGTAAGTTTGGCATTTTAGGTAATATAATATTTTTGGTGTTTTGGTATCATGCTATTATATGGTATGTTTAGTATATATAGTATTATAGTAATTTATTACGTATTATATTATTTGTGGATATTTATTATTGTTATCATCGTGTTTATGTTTATTATGGTATGTTTAAGTATTTTTGTTTATAACGCACATATAGTATTTTAATATTATGATATGCTCATTATCTTAGTCTATATTATATGTTTATATTCTACTATTATTGGTATGTTAGATATTTTAGCTTCTATTATATATGTTGATTAGTACATATTATGGTATCCTAATACTCTAGTTTATTATTATTTTATTAATTAATTAATTTATTTATTATGTTTAAATTATTATATCTATTATCCAAAACCTCCCAAACTAGTATTTTCATACTTAGGAAAACCCATAAAATTTCTAAAATTTGGGAGCGTATTTTATAAAGTATTTTTGATTTTTAATCCGTATGATTTTATTGCGGGGGTATGAGCCTTCAGGCATCACGTACCCTAAGCTCTGAGGGAATATATATGTATATATTATCTTCATTTATTTATTATTTTATTTATTTATTTATTTATTTTTTTACATATATTTATAAATTCATAAAAAGGAGTAATTTAAAGAATTATTAGATTAATTTAGGGATAATTTCAAATTAATTAGGTACCGTTCGTAAGAACGGGCGCGTAGGGGGTGCTCGTACCTTCCCCTCGCGTAACCGAACTCCCGACCCCAATTCTGGTAATGTAGACCGATTCTACCCCTAACGGGGTAGTAATCATGTGTTCTAACCACACTAAAGGTTAGTGGCGACTCCTATACCATATTTTTCCCGAAAATATCAAAATTGATTTTTTAATTTCGCCGCCAGGGGCACACGCGCTCCCGGGACGTCGCGATAGCGGTCTTATCGATATGACATTGATATGATGCGTGAGGACCAAGTAATATCGTATTTATTTCATTTGAATCGTTCAATATGGGTTCGGAACATTTACTATTTGTAGTAATTTTCTGACATAAATTCATTGTTAGTAGTTTATATGGATGCTGTACACTGCGGATGTCTACGCGAATCTACCCCCTATATGCTTAGGTGTACAAATTTGGCTTGTTCGCACTCCTATGATTTGCTTTCAGATCATGGAGTGGCACTTGCCAGATTGTCTAATGTGGCAATTCGGGATGAGGCAGCAAATCCCTTGTCCAACTCAGACAAATTACGACCCCGACAACCATCATTTGGATCTACATGACTGTGACCAGCGCGGCCGTCATCAAATCAACTTTCGCATTAAGTACGAGCGTACCCTCTAGATGTGGCAACACAGGCTGGACAATGCCATCTACATACTTAGGGAGCTTCCACTCCCTAAGCATACACCTCCATTGGCGGAAGATGGATATAATGACTGGTACCGATCCATCACGATTCACTACGTGAGTAGAACTGCCAATTTACACATGACAGTGGTGAGTTAAAAAAATAACTAAACACATGTAAAAAACATACTGGTTTTATATCATTAACTTATTCGTATTGTGTCCAACGTATTTTTTTGTAGGAACATATGATGAGGACCATCCACTTATCAGATTGTGTTCCGACATGTCCCGCTAGACCAATTACAGAGGCATGTATGTGGTTTGTGGCTGAGGAAGCTCGTCGATCAATTCATAGGTCTCACCACGCCAACACGGAGGGTCCTGAATCAGATGATGATGTCATAGCTACTGAGCAGGCGTCGCATAGAAGAGGTCGTGGTAGACCTCGCCGGAGTCTTGGGGGGGAGGGCATGTTCGAGTTGAGGGGGGGGGGGGCTCCCACCCAACCATCCCAGTGGACAGAAAGTGATTGGAGAGCATCAACACCGCAGTTCACACCGGCACAGACCTCCATGTGGCACGTAGAGGCTTCTTCTTCCCATATGCCATATGGGGGTTATCAGCATCAGTATGGGGTATCCACCAGTATACCATACTATCCAGAGGCTCTGCAGTCCATACAAAGCGACCCATCTCCAATGTATCGGGAACAACTGCAATACCATCAATTTCCGAGCTCATCGCCGATCCCATTCGTTCTTTTCATTGATGGCGGGTCGCTTGATGCTGGACTGGAGGAACATATCCCTCCAACAGCTGAAGGCAACGATGGTGCGGAAGGGGCAGCTAGACATCGCAGAAGGCAACGTCAACCTCCGCAAGAACGACGCCAACAACCGCCGAGACAAAGGAGACCACGACCATGTGGGACTTAGTGACGCAAAAGTACATTATTATGCATGTATACTTAAAGTTTTTTTTTTTTCGAGTAATGAATAATAATAATAATAATAATAATAATCATATTTAATAAAAAATAATTGTATATAACTTTTTGGTACAACAATTTTTTAAATTTATATTTAACAATTGACCATGAAATAAATTAAGAACAAAATAGAAGAACGAAATAGAACTCGAGTACAACTCACTAATTTCAAAAGCTAAAAAGCTTAATGGCAACTCACAAATTTCAAGTACATTACACATTAAGTACATATTTTGAATGCATTATCATGGTCCAGCATTGTCATGACCTCCAGTCCTCCTTGGACATCGATTGTGGTTGTGAGCCTCTTCGTGGCAAAACCCGCACCGCATCCTCCGACTACCCTCTCGTACATCCATTTCGTTACGCAGTCTCGAACTTTTAGGGCATCCTTTCTGCCTAAGCAAATTTCGATTACCGTACAATTTTGGCGCTATTAGATCCTTCCAATATTGTTCATGGAGGATGGGAATGAAGTCCATCGCATATGTCGCATAATGCTCCTGTACCGTGAAACAAGGGTCAATATAGCTTCTATACCCCAATCTTCTTGCACCACAGACAGCTAACAAGTGAGAACAAGGGCAGTGTAGATTCTGCCACTTCCCATATGTACATCGACGTCCCTTTATGTCAACTGTTTGAATATTTTGACCCTTATTTGGTGGCCGTGGTGCAGTTTGAATGCTGAACAACCCCCTTTCAATGTTGAAGTTGATAACCTCATGTCCAGCATACGCCATCTCCCTCCTCTGCATTTTGCAACTACATATGTGGTGTGTAACCATTCCCCGACTCCATTGCTTGGCGAGATGCCTCTCGGCGGGTACTAAAGTACTGTGCAACGCGATAAAATATCATCTGGACAATGGCCGTTATTGGTAGACTACGAGTTCCTTTCAAGACGGCATTAAAACATTCAACAAGATTTGTGGTCATGTTTCCATACCTTCGACCACCATCGTGACATTGCGTCCACATGTGAGGAGGTATCTCTTCAAAAAAGGACTTTGCAATTGGCCCACCCTCTGTTAGGATTCTTTCCATCATACTATTGAATTTCCTAACTTGGTGCTCCCTACTAGCTATTTCAACCATCCGCTTGAGCATCGTATTGTGCACCCTCTGGTTGAAGTTTCTAACAATGTGACGTAAGCAAAACCGATGGTGCGCACGCGGCGGTTGCCAGTCATCGTTCTGACGAACGGCAGCAAGAATACCGACATGTCTATCTGATATAAGACACAAATTATTGCGATCAATCACTTCATCCTGAATGCACTTAAGGAACCAGGACCATATGCGCAAACTCTCCTCCTCAACGATGGCAAACGCTACTGGAAATATTTGTTGATTTGCATCAGGGGCCATTGCAATTAATAATTTACCTTTATATTTTCTGTACAAGTGTGTTCCGTCCACACAGAGAACTGGAGGACAATGACGAAATCCCTCTATTGATGTTGCAAATGACCAAAACACACATGTCAAAATAGCAACGTTGTTAGCATCAAGGATTTCTGTCCACGCCCACTTCACCTTTGTACCGGGATTTGTTTCACACATAGCATGCATCCATTTTGGAAGCAGTTGATATGAAATATCCCAATCTCCAAACACCCTTGAAACTGCCATTTGCTTCTCGAGCCATACCTTTCTGTACGATACATGGTACTGGTATTTTGACCTCAAGTGTGCTTGCAAAGCTGCAATAGAAGCACCGACATCACTTTTGATAATTTCTACGACTTCATTTGCAACTAAGCTAGACTTCAGTTGTGGGTGGTCCTGCGAGAGAGTCTCATTTATGCATGTATGTGGCCCTTTGTGTTGTGTAATTTCAAATAGCCCATGCTTTTTACGTTGACTTGCACGCAACCACCAAACACAGGTCTCGTCTTCATTGCCCCTAACCATCCACGTTGTTGGGGTCGATTGCACCACCTTGAAGTTGTGGTGTGTTTGCGCATGGTGGACGCGCACGGAGTGAATGAGGTCATCCTTTGTGTTGAAAATCATACCTTTCCCAAATTCTGATACACCATGCCATCGGGTGCCCTCGAGTGAACTTTCAACTTCAGTTCTGATATGACCGGATTCAACATCAACCATGTACGCTAATGGCTGCACGTCGCGTACCCTCCTGTGACCGACATGTGTGTTCTGAGGAGGCATCACAAATTCTTCATGGTGAACCCTATATTCATTTTGTTCACCAGCTTCATCTACCCTTGCATCTGCCTCTTCAAAATCCTCTTCTATATCCTCTTCTTCCTCAAATTCACGGTTGCAGTCCATATCAGGTAGCATTGGCCGGACCGTGTATGCCCCCCTCTCATTCATGACAATAGATGGAACTGTTTGGAAGTCTGGTATGGACACAGCTCCAGTTAAACTTCAGTCATGCCTATACTTTGTTGATTGTTCTGCTTCGTGATAATAATTGCTTCCCACATTGAATCCCTGCAAGGTAGACTCCTTACGTCGAAGCTCTGTTGTCAAGAATTCTGGTTGAAATGATGTACCAGGGATGTCATTCAAATCTAACGCCGCAGTCACCTGTGAAAGGTGATCAAATAGTCTACTCGTCTTACCGGTACCATATTCGGTATATGGTTGAGAATGGATGAATGCTTCCCCTTGCAAAGTTGGGGCTCCGCCTATACTACTACTTCGAGGACTGTGATTAACAAAAATCTCAACAACATATACGTCCAGACAAGAACTCTGCGGGTCCAACGCAATTACGACATCTGCATCATTTTTTTTTGGAATGTCAATGTAGAACAAATTTCCACCACCCCATCGTTGCGGATATCTCAATGTCAGTTCTAACATGTAATCCTTTGGATCAATATCTAATCCTTCATATATTTTGCATTTCAAACTTTCTAACTTCATCCTCCTTCGAACTCGAATTGCTTTCGTTGGCCCAGCGCTGTACTCAATATCGGTTGATCCATGAATATTCTCACAGTCAATGTATAATAAGACCGTAACTTTGTTAGCTGGCGAATTTGACGTCATTATGACTTATCAAAAGTAGAGTTTATCTGCAAGGTGGTAAGAAGGGTGGAGGATCAACAAATAAATGAAAAAGGAGAAAGCTTGAGTAATGGTTGAGGGATGATGAACAAATATATAGGAGACTAGCATAACAAAACCGACTTTTGGAAAGTCAATTTTGATTTTTTTACGTACACCCACACACATGCATGCACGACGGAATTACTTTTTTTTTTAATACCAAACCGACTTACCAAAAGTTGGTTTGGACACTATTCATACCAAACTGACTTTCCAAAAATTGGTTTGGACACTATTTTCAAGAATTAATTTTTTAATACCAAACCAACTTTCCAAAAGTCCGTTTGGACACTATTCATGCATGCACAAATGCAAGAATTAATTTTTTAATACCGAACCGACTTTCCAAAAGTCGGTTTGCACACTAACATGCAACTATTAAGCGAGCCCCTCCCCCCTCTTCTCTCTCTCCCCCTCCTCCTCTCTCCCCCTCCCGACACCTATCCCTCACCATGTTTTTTTTTTTTTATTATGCTTCCCCTTTTTTAAAATAAAATAAAATTCGGCCTAGCCCCACCTCTCTCCGTGCCCCTCCCGTGCATGCATGCAGAAGTCCCCTCATAGCTTTATAATCACAAGACTCATCTTTAAAAATAAATTATTAACAACTGGAACAAGGTAAGAAATATGAATGATAAGAAAAGAATGTTAAAGTTGAATATAGAATCGATATACCAAATTGCTAAAATTACCAAAATAAAACAAAATTTACTTAACAAAAATTTGTTAATTTTAAATTTGTAATTAGTACATATCTTGTGACTATTACAAAAAATAAGTAAATTTGCATGCATCATTCTTACTTTAATCTTCCTCTCTCCCTATGCTTCACATAATAATGTGCAGCCACTGCTACAATTGTGATTTCTTCCAATCCAAATTAAAACATTGACATGAACGCTGACGATTTTGCCCCCAGATTGCCCTCGACTTTTTACCTAAATTAACTATCCCAATCACTTAGGTCTTACTTAATATAATTTTATATTATATTTTCACGAGTTTTTTTAAAAATAATATAAATTTATATTATATTTTATCTAAATTTATGCTTAAATTCATATAAGATTTTAAATTTATACTCCCAAATACAGAGTTACTGTTCAAGCAAATTGAAGTATACTCCCAAATACAGAGTTACTGTTCAAGCAAATTGAAGTTAACATCTTAACTTTAAATTTGTGTATTTTGAAATATAAACTTGTATTAAGTAACATACCAATCTATACATATATAAATTTAAGACTTTACATTTATTTTGCTAAAAAAAATTAAAATTAAATAGTGAGATTGATCACCAAACTGACTTTCCAAAAGTCAGTTTCGTCTCTTATTTTTATAAAAAAAAAATTCACCTCACGTGTGTTTTTTTTTCTCACCCCCTTATGTGTTTTTTTTTTCTTTTTTGGTCTGACAATCCCCTCCCATCAATCTCCCTACCCCCCCTCCCCCCCCCCCCCCCCGCCCCCCCAAAAAAAACGTCTCTCCTGACAGCCTTTCCCCCACCCCTTTATTTTACTTTTTCCTCTACCCCTTTATTTTATTTTTTTAAAACTAAAAGTTGCGGCTGGGTGGGAAGCAAAACCCAAACCGACTTTTGGAAAGTCGGTTGGGTATAATTTGGTAATTACCACGTCATCTCACTGACGGTAGCCGCTTCAGGTTCTAGCAAAAGTGAGCACTTGAAAACTTTATTATTATGAAAGAAAAATAATTGTTTTTATAGTTATGAAACAAGTATTGATTAAATAAACCCTCCGTCGCTTTGTTTAGAGCTTACCATCTTTTGATTGTTAAGGGGGGGGGGGGGGCTGCAATTTGCATAATATACTTGTTAGCGCAGGAAAAAATATTTTTAAATATTTATTAATCTATATATATATTAATAATAATTTTTTTATTTTTTATTTTAAAAAATTAGGATAAAAGATAATGACGATCTCCTTTAAAATTAGGTAAAAAGGACATCAATTTTTAAAAATTTTCAAAAGCTTTTTTTAACATTTTGAAAATTACAAAGATCTTCTTTGAGATTTGTCAAAAGACGCAAATCTCATCTTATATTTAATAAAAGAATAAACATTTTAAATGGTATAAGTGTCCCAATAATTAAATGTTAGGAAATGTCTTCGGAATATTTAAAATGTCAGAGGTAATTCAAATTTTTAAAATCTCATGAGGTCTTTGTCTTTTTTGGTAAAATCATAAAGAAAGTCATCATCATTTGTTTTTTTTTTTTTTTTTTGTAGAGGCAATGTGGTATGTTCCATAAGGGACATGCTAGTAGTTAATCAAGCTTTCATGTTCTAGGTTTCAAATTTGAATCTTGTAAGTGTGTAGAAGGGGTATGAGATATGAGATGGGTTACCTCCCTTGTGTATATCTGGAACCGCTATTATGTAGTCAAAGTCCTATGTGAGCATCCAACTTACCGAAAGAAAAGAGCAAGTAGCACAATAATCCATGTCCAAATGACCAAAAAAGAAAAATAAAGGAAATATGATACAATTAGTGCAATCATAGGAGTCTAGTTGTGTGTCAAATATTTAAAAATCCTAATTTGCAATGAAGGTAGCTCATTTGTTATAAAAAAACAAATGAATGGAAAGTAAAAGTTGGCATTGTTGTGTATAGAATTGTATTACACAGCAGAATAACAATGCAACAATTGATGAAGAACAAAATATGAAACACACTCACGCAGTATATATGAAAGTTGTTAAAAAAGGTGTAGTCCCAATACGGGAGGTGAATTAGGTGTTTAAAAAATTTAAGCAAATACATAAACAACTTTAGCCATAGTTTGAGCAAATGATTTAATTACGCAAATGCAATCAATATTCACAAAAAATATGAACAAATATAAATATGCTCAAATTAAAGAGATTAGGGAAAAGAAAATAAGATTCGTGTTTTTACAAGGTTCGGCAATCATTGCCTACGTCCTTGCCTCAAGCAACCCACTTGAGGATTCTACTAAGCATTCCTTCAATAGGTGGAGAAACTTCTCTCTTTTAGTAGGTAGAGAAACCTCTCTCTTTTAGTAGGCGAAGATGTCTTTTACGAAACTCCTTCAATAGGCAGAGTCGCCTCTCTTCTTTACATAGGTATCCTTTGTTTGGGCGGAGCCCCCCACTCCTTCACTAGGCCGAGTTGCCTCTGTCCTTTCAGTAGGTAGATTTACCTCTCTCCTTCAATAGGTGGAGATACCTTTACAAGTGGAATCAAAGAAAATGATGTACAAAGAGTGCTCTTTAATTAAGCTAAAAAGTGTGTAGAAGGGGTATGAGATATGAGATGGGTTTCCCTCTCATTGTGTATATCTAGAACCGCTATTATAGTCAAAGTCCTATGTGAGCATCCAACTTATTGAAAAAAAAAGAAGAGCAACTAGCACAATAATCCATGTCCAAATGACCAAAAAAGAAAAATAAAGGAAATATGATACAATAAGTGCAATCACAGGAGTCTAGTTGTGTGTCAAATAAAAAAAAGATTCCTAGTTTGCAACAAAAGGTAGCTCATTTGTGAAAAAATAGAAAGCAAAAGTTGGCATGAATTGCAAAATTGTGGAATAAAAAATATGTAAAATATTAGAGTTCAATTGTCGTGATGCTCAACTCAATTGAAATAGTGTGTAGAGTATGAAATAGTGTGTAAAATTGAGAATGTGATATGGAAGTGTGTACATTGGTATATCCTAGCTATTGCAACTTGGACTATAATTAGTTGACATTAGAAGATATTTATAATTATTGCATCTTATAATCATCCTAATGTTCATAAAATTTGAGCATATTATTATAAACGGAATGAAACTTGAGTTGGGTTCCTAAGTGAGAACTTGCAAAACAACACCACACTAAAAACTATTCCTATAATCTCTCTATAATGTCTCTTTGGAATCCTACCTGCAAAGAGGCTTGGGATGATTACATGCTTAATTAGAAACTTTGCCCTTTTTATTTAGATATCGGTGTCATCTTTTATAAGTGTTATGACAATGGTCACATTGAATTGCGTAATTTATAATAATGAATTATTAGCTTGGAGAATTTTCTTTTTCATTACTAAAGGTAGTACGTGTTGTCCAGATGGTGTTTACCTTATTAACAAGAAGATTGAGAATTGTTCCAATGTAAATAGAATGACCCACACCCGAGATAACTTGGGTGATGTGGCATCTTATCTTGTCAATTTGATTAACATGACATATCATTAGCCTAACTTAATGGTTGTGGCAGATCCCTGCAATGCCTTGGGTGATTTCACATCTTGGTTATTGGGGATGTGGCTCATATTCAGAGTAGATCACATAAATTCAAATCATAGACTTGTAGATTGGGCTTGTCTAGATGATTTTCCTCTAGGGGATTGCTATAGATGTCGTTTAGCTATACTAGAACTCTTCAGTATGCATTAGATTGCTAGATAAACAATATTATGTAACCCTAGATGGGATTGAGCTTCAAGTAAGCTTCAAAGATTGTAGCTTTGACATTGATCATAGTAAAACCGAGGTTGCTGCTCTCGTGCATATAGGCTATTGCCAAACCACATAAATCTTGTGCGTTCTAGTTGTCTTTTTGATTATTTTTATCATTGTTTAATTGCTTCTTGAGTATATTTCATCATCAACTGATTGCATTAGTGCTTGTTGATTGATTCGTGTGTGATTTTCTTCTTCCACTACATGTGTTCAAGTTGAACAAACATCAACAAGTGGTATCAGAGTTATTGGTTCTACAATGGCTGGGGTCTCTTCGATTAAGTTCAATGTGAACAAGTTCGATGGAACCGTTAATTTCGAGCTTTGGCAATGAAGAGTGAAAGACTTGCTAGTGTAGCAAGGGTTGGTGAAGGTGTTATACGGAAAGAAATCGGATGACATATGTCATGCCCCGAAATCGGTAATGGGATCTAGGGGTGAATAACTAACCTAACTTGTCCTTGTATCATACAAACAACCATGATACTCCAAAATGAATGAGGGTTCGACCCTATGGGGTTCTCAGACACCCTATACACATTCATATACATTATAGATACACAGCGGAAACAAAGGTCTTTCTATACATATTTTGTACCATACCAGAGTCTATATAAAAGAAAATAGGATCCATAATATAAAATACAACCTGGGTGTCAACCAAAACCACAAAAGATAACCTAGCACAGACCTAGTACTTAACCAAGTACCACTCGTAGTACATCGACCACTACGCTCCCACACAAGGACGCTAGTTCCGATTACTTGAAGGACCTGAAAAAAAATATACACGCATAGAAGGGGTGAGACACCTCTTAGTAAGGCAAATACAGGTTATATCGGTGTGTGACATTTGAAGTGTTATCATGATGCAAAACACACATAGTTTAATGCAATTCTAGTATTTTCATAATACAGTTCCAGTATAGTGCATACACGCACACACACATGATCAAGCAACCCGGTGTCGTCACACCCTTCGGCCCGAAGCCCGCCCGAATTACACAGCATCCCCTACACATGGCTAGTCCCAAACTCCCATGACATAGTACTGGTACAACTGGTGGATCCACACCCTTCGGTGATCAGTCGGTAAAGCTCACGCCCTTTAAAATAGAGTCGAACACTCTTGCCAAACAAGGCCAGCTATTTCATACACCCTCGGATATAGAGCCGAACACTCTTTCAGTACCTGAAACAATTTGGAACTCAGTTCCTATTGCATTTCAACAAACACAACCATACATGCTCATATAACCAAACAAACCACACCCATTTGGTAATTTAAAATCATGATTTTCCACACATAAATAGTTTAAACAAGTCAAGGCATGACCATCCCTATAATACAATATATATTACAATATATTTATGATTTTCCAACAAAAAAAGGGACGTAGCCCATCAGCCCCTTTTCCCAAAACTGTTACATGAAAAACCATAATTTGACCCGATAGATTTCCCCAAATGAGTAACCAAAACATACATAGGACCGTGGACTACAGTTCCACAAAGTACGATTTCAAAAATAACCGACATAAACTGAATCCCTTTACCTTTCCCCAAACAGTCAATCCCGAACTCTACTGTACCTAAACAACGAACCAAGTTCCAAAAACCCAACACAGTATAGAAAGCACTCACAATCTCATTCCCTACAATACTACTAGAACAGAAATGAAAACCGAGCCTTGCCTCGATTTCGAGCCAAAACTCGAAAATGCCTAGAATGAAGATCCAATCCATAGATCTTGTAGAGAATCCTTCCTCGATCCTCGTGGTAACGTCGGATCAATGATTCTCGCAACGTACAGTGAAGAAATCTAGAGAGAGAGAGACAGAGAGAGAGAGAGTATGTTGAGTTTCTAGAGAGATAAAGAGGGGATTTGAGGTTTCTTAGCTGAGAAGTAATGAAAATAGATATTTATAGCCCCTTGACTCGGCCGCCCTCGTCAATGAGATAGTGTCTACATCGACGAGGCACTGAAGACAGTTCGTCGACAAGACGGTGACCTTGTCGATGAGTTTGAGATTCCCGATTTCCCGAAATCTCTCGGCTTCTCCTCATCGACGAGCACCTAAATTTCTTCATCAAGCAACCTTAGGCCTTTGTCGACGAACTCTGGCTTCGTCAACAAAACCTGATCAATTTACCATTCTACCCTTCTCTTAATTAATTAAATTCATATATCACAGTTCGGGTTCTTACAACCTCCCCTCCTTACAAAAATTTCGTCCTCTAAATTTGCAATCTCTCATTCACATACTCATTCATACAATCAAATACACACTCAACTTTAGAAAGAAAAAGAAATCGGCGACTACTACAACGCAGCCCCGTCACAATATATACATACCCTCACTTATGGTGAAGAAACTGTGGTTACATACAGAGACAGTCTCAGGAGTTCACAAATATACACACTCCTTAAGACTAACTACCTATTCCAAAGAAAAGTAGGGTAATGTACACAAAACAACTATGGATACTTCCGACGTATTTCCGCTTCCAGTTCCCAAGAAGCTTCCTCAACCTCGTGATTCCACCACAATACCATCACCGAAGGTATTTCCTTGGTACGTAACTTTAGAACTTTATGATCAAGAATCTGAATAGGTACCTCCTCATATGCTAAAGTATCTCCAATTTCTAAGTCATCGTAACTAATAACATGTGAAGGATCCAACACGTACCTCCTCAACATGGATACGTGAAACACATCGTGAATCCTCAAGAGTGTTGGGGGTAGTGCAATCTTGTAAGTTACCGGACCCACTCACTCAAGAACCTCGAATGGTCTGATATACCTCAGGCTCAGCTTGCCCTTCTTCTTGAATCTCTTCACCCTTTTCATCAAAGCGATTCTAAAGAATACCTTACCCCCCACCTCGAACTCTAACTCATGGCGACAAACATCTACGTAACTCTTTTGCTGACTCTGAGCTGATTTAATCCTATCCTGGATCAAACCCACCTTCTCAAACGCCTGCTGCATGAGTTCAGGTCCTAACATCTGACGTTCACCAACCTCATCCGAGGAGATCGACACCTCCGACCATACAGAGCCTCGAATGGTGCCATCCCGGTACTAGCTTGGAAGCTATTGTTATAGGCAAACTCTACAAGTGGCATAAATTGTATCCAGCTACCACCAAAGTCTAACACACAAGCCCACAACATGTCTTCCAAGATCTGTATTGTCCTCTTTGATTGTCCATCAGTCTGGGGGTGGAACGCTATATTGAAAGTAAGCTTTGTCCCCAATATTTCCTGCAAGCTCGTTTAGAATCGAGAAGTAAACCTCGGGTCTCAATATGACACAATGGAAATCGAAACCCCATGCATTCTAATTATCTCATGCACGTACATATCTGCTAGCCTACTCAAAGGGTAGCTAACCTTCATCGGTAAAAAGTAAGCAGATTTCGTCAACCTAACCACGATCACCCAGATAGCATTCTTCCCGTGAAGTGCTGACGACAATCCGATTACAAAATAAATGGAAATATGCTCCCATTTTCATTCCAAAATAGCTAAGGGCTGTAACGGCCCTACCGGCCTTTGATGTTCAGCATTTACCTGCTGACACGTTAGACACTGCTCCACGAACTAAGCAATCTGCCTTTTCATAACAGTCCACCAAAAGGTATCACGCAAATCTCGATACATCTTCGTACTACACGGATGTATCGTATACAACAAACGATGCGCCTCCTTCAGAATCGTCCTTCTGATCCCATTGTTGTTTAGAACAATTAGCCTAGTACCAAACCTCAACACACCTCCTTTAGAGATGTTAAAGTCCACAGCCAACCCCTGATGTACCTTCTCCACAACCTCCACCAACTCCGCATCATTAGCTTGTGCGGCTTCAATACGCTCAAACAAAGTCGGCTAGATCATCAAGCTAGCAATAAAAGTCTGATGGTCACTGGCCACCAACTCTATACTAAGACTTTCTAGATCCCGTCTAATATGATGCTGAGCTATAACTGTAGATACCGTAGCATGTTTCGACTTTCGACTCAACACATCGGTTACCACATTAGCTTTTCCCGGGTGATAATTGATGGTGCAATCATAGTCCTTGATCAGCTTAAGCCACCGTATCTACCTCATGTTCAACTCCTTTTACGTGAAAAAGTACTTAAGAATTTTGTGATCAGTGAAAATCTCGCATTGCACACCATACAAGTAGTGTTGCCAGATCTTCAGTGCATATAGAACAATAGCTAATTCTAAATCATGCGTAAGATAATTCTTCTCGTATTCCTTCAATTGTTGACAAGCATATGCTATTACCTTACCCTCCTGCATAAGCACACATCCCAAACCCTTTAGAGACATGTCACTATAAATCACAAAACTGTCATCCCAATAAGGAATGGGCAAAATCGGAGCAGTAACCAGCCGGTACTTCAATTCCTAAAAGCACTGCTCGCAATCACTGGTCCACTCAAACTTCACCCCCTTCCTGGTCAATCGAGTTAGAGAACTAGACAACTTAGAGAAACCCTCCATGAATCGACGATAATAACCCACCAGTCCTAGAAAACTCCAAACCTCCTACACATTCTTTGGCCTCACCTAGTCAACCACAGCTTCAATCTTGCTAGGATCAACTGAAATACCGTCTTTAGATGTCACATGGCCTAAGAATGCAACCTGGTTCAACCAGAATTCACACTTCTTCAATTTAGCATGTAGCTTCTTCTCACGTAGAATCCGTAATACTAACCTCAGATGGTTTTCATGCTCTTCCGAACTCCTCGAGCAGACCAGAATATCATTAATAAACACATATACAAACCGGTCTAGGTACTCATGGAAAACCCTGTTCATAAGATTCATGAACACCGCTGGAGCAATCCTTAACCCAAAATACATAACCAAGAACTTGTAGTGGCCATATCTGGTTTGAAAAGCATTCTTCGCAACATCCTCAGATAGCACCCTCACCTGATGATACCTTGACTACAGGTCAATCTTCGAAAAGACCTGAGTCCTCTGTAGCTGGTCAAAGAGATCATCGATAGGAGGCAACGGGTAATGGTTCTTCACAGTCACCTTGTTGATCTCATAGTAATCAATGCGCATGCGCATCGACCTATCCTTCTTCTTCACAAATAAAACTAGAGCCCCCTAAGGCAAAATACTAGATGGAATGAAGCCCCTGTCCAGTAATTCCTACAACTGCTCCTTCAACTCCTAAAATTCTGCAGAAGCCATTCGGTACGGAGCTTTAGAGGTCGGTGCCTTGTTAGGTAGTAACTCTATCATAAACTCCACCTCACGATCTGGAGGTAAACTAGGAAAATCTTCTGGAAACACATCTGAAAATTTGTTGACTGCCCGAATATCCTCGAGCCTCAACTCATCCCATGGTGGTTCCCTCATGCAAGCTATGTACCCCTGACATCTGTTCAAGAGTAACCTCCCCGCCTATAACGCTGATAAAACCTGTGACATCGAACGCACTCACGATCCTACAAATTCATACTCCTACTCCCTAGGAGGTCTGAACACTACCACTCTTCT
This sequence comes from Malania oleifera, assembly GCF_029873635.1. Lineage (NCBI taxonomy): Eukaryota > Viridiplantae > Streptophyta > Magnoliopsida > Santalales > Ximeniaceae > Malania > Malania oleifera. The sequence goes on from NC_080422.1 coordinate 66,991,548, forward strand.
ACAACAGCCGATCACATCATAACTGGAGAATAGCCAATCCATCCCTAGTATGACATCAAACCCTAACATATCATATACCACAAGATTCGCCGATAGCAACTTCCCCTAAATTACCACTGGGCAGTCTCCTAACATCCTCCTACAGAATGATACACTCCCAGATGGTGTAGCTACAGACAATACTTCATCCATGACTTGGGTCTCCACCTCACACAGTTTCACAAAATTAACAAATATAAAGGAGTGGGTAGCACCCAAATCAAATAAAATCACATCTCTATTTAAAAGCAATATCATAGTACCTATCACCACATTCCCTGCATGCTCAGCATCCATTGGAGTAAGCGAGTATACCCTTGTCGGAGCTGTGTTGCTTGATATGTTCTCCGGGGTACCTGATTCTGACTCGAAGAAGGCGTATCACTCTTCGATGCGTAACAACCCCGAGCCATGTGACCTTGACTGGCCACAGTTGTAGCAGTTACCCCCAAACGGTTGACACTCACCGCTATGCCATCTGTGGCACCTGGTACAATGGTCACCCAACTGGCTTATCTAAGAACCTTGATGCTCGGTATTATGGTGGTAACCCAAGCCCCTATTCCTTTTCTTCCATGCTCCCTAACGAGATCCAGACTAAGAACTAGAAGGTACTAGCCTTTTCTTCGGCTCCAAATCAACCTCATCCTCTCGGATACTAGTCTCGATCATAGTGGCTTTATCCATCAAAATCAAAAACTCACGAATCTAAAGTATACCCACTAATCTATATACCGAGCGGCATACCCCTGCATCGTCATACTTCCCTAATTCAGAGCAAAGAACTCATCTTCCTTAGCGTCGCGTGTGGAAGCCAAGAAGTATCTATCAAAGAACACCTCCTTGAAATGGCTCCACGTCATCGCCATAGAACCGACCCTCTACTTCTCTAGCAGACTCACCGCAGTCCACCATCGCCATACCTCCTTAGACAACTAGAAGGTAGCATAGAGGACTCTCTACTAATCTGTGCAGTGTAGGACCTCCAAGATCCTCTCAATCTTCTCAACTCAATCCTCGGCTATCATTGGGTCGGATCCTCCTGAGAATGTCGGAGGATGCATGCACGTGAACCTCTCAATAGTGTAGCCTATAGATGTAAGAGAGCATTTGCATCTCCTGACACTCCACCTGATCTCCTACAGGACTTGCCTCATCAATCCTCGAGGCACAGAAGGAGACTAATTACTCACCGTCTCCTCAGAACCACTTCCCAGGTTATTATTCTTGGGCTCCATTATGAAAACATAATAGGAATCCATTAATACTCCTACAACATGTATAGTTAACACAATTATCTATCACTAATCATGTTAACTACCACCTGACAGGTCTAGGTTTATCCTATCACACCGACACGAAAATCATAAATGGTTTGCTGTGATTCTACTGAAATCATCATTCTAGGAAAAACACGGAACACCAACAACGAGTCCCGATCTAGCAAAAAAACAACCTTCAACCTACTCTACCCATATCCAACATCTTATACTCTAGTATGTACACATAACTATGTCTAACCAAGTCTACAAGACCTAACAACCTGGTTAGCTCTGATACCAAGCTGTCACGCTTCGAACTAATGGGATCTAGGGGTGAATAAGTAACCAAACCAGTCCTTGTATCATACAAACAACCATAGTACTCCAAAATGAATGAGCATCTGACCCTGTGGGGTTCCCAAGAACCCTATACACATTCATATACATTACAAATGCACATCAGAAAAAAAAGTCTTTCTATACATATTATGTACCATACTAGAGTCCATACAAAAGAAACGAGGAACCATAATACAAAATACAACATGTGTGTCTACCAAAACCACAAAAGACAACCCAACACAAACCTAGTACTTACCCAAGTACCACTCGCAGTACATCGACCACTATGCTCCCACACAAGGACGCTAGTTCCGGTTACTCAAAAGACCTGAAAAAATAAATATGTACGTGCAGCAAGGGTGAGACACCCATCAGTAAGGCAGATAAAAGTTATATAGGTGTGTGGCATTTGAGTGTTATCATGATGCAAAACACACACAGTTTAATGCAATTCCAATTTTTTCACAATACAGTTTTAGTACAGTGCGTACACGCACACACACATGATCAAGCAACCCAGTGTTGTCACACCCTTCAACCTGAAGACGAACTGCATTACATGACATCCCCTGTACATGGCTAGTCCTAAACTCCTATGGCATCATACTGGTACAACTAGTGGATCCACACCCTTCGGTGATCAGTCGATAAGGCTCACGCCCTCGGATATAGAGTCAGACACCCTAGCCAAACATGGACAGCGACTTCATACACCCTTGGATATAGAACCAGACACTCTTTCAGTACCTGAAATAACTTGGAACCCAGTTCCTATTGCATTTCAACAAACACAACCATGCATGCACATATAACCAAACAAACCACACCCATTTGGTACTCTAAAATCATCATTTTCCAAACATAAACAGTTTAAACAAGTCAAGGCACGACCATTCCTATAACACAATATATATCACAATATATTTATGATTTTCCAAAAAAACTAGGGATGCAGCCCGTCGCCCCCTTTTCTTAAAACTGTTACATAAAAAACCTATAATTTTACCCGATAGATTTCCCCAAATGAGTAACCAAAACATACACAGGACCGTGGACACAGTTCCACCGAGTCTGATTTCAAAAATAATTGACCTAAACTTAATCCCCTTACCTTTCCCCAAACAGTCAATCCCGAACTCTACGGTCCCTAAACAGCGAACCGATTTCCAAAAAACCTATACAACATAGTACAGAAAGTACTCACAATATTATTCCCTACAATACAACTGAAACAGAAATAAAAACTGAGCCTTACCTCTATTTCGAGCCAAAACCTGAAAATGCCCGAAACAAAGATCCGATCCGTAAATCTTGTAAAGAATCCTTCCTTGATCCTTGTGGTAACTTCGGATCAATGATTCCTGCAACGTACGTCAAATAAATCTAGAGAGAGAAAGAGAGTATGTTGAGTTTTTAGAGAGATAAAGAGAGGATTTGAGGTTTCTTAGTTGAGAAGTAATGAAAATAGATACTTATAGCCCCTTGACTCAGCTGCCCTCGTCGACGAGACAGCGTCTTCATCGATGAGGCACTGAAGACAGTTTGTTGACGAGAGGGTGACCTTGTCGATGAGCCTGAGATTCTCGATTTTCCAAAACCTCTCGGTTTCTCCTCATCAACGAGCACGTGAATTTCATTGCCGAGCAACTTTAGGCCTTCGTTGACGAACACTAACTTCGTCGACGAAGCCTGCTCAATTTACCATTCTACCCTTCTCTTAATTAATTAAATCCATATATCACAGTTCAGGTTCTTACAACATGAATGACACAAGTTGGAAGAAGCTTGAAGTAAAGGCAGTTTCCATGATCAGGTTATGTCTTGCCGATAACGTGTTGTATCACATCATGGATGAGAACTCACCAGCAGCGGTTTGGCTTAAACTGGAGTGTTGATACATGTTCAAGTCAATTTCAAACAAGTTGTATCTTAAGTAAAAGATTTATTGGCTTAAGATGGTGGAGGGTTCGGACTTGACTCAGCACATCAACACATTTAATCAATTCTTTTGGGATCTAGAGCGAGTTGATGTGAAGTTCGAGGAGGACAAAGTGTTGCTGTTGAATTCCCTACCTACATTGCCTACATATGAGAATCTAGTTAAAAAGCTAGCTTGGGGGAAAGAAACCCTAGAGTTGGAGGACATAACGAGTTCATTGTTGGGGTTCCATCAAAGGAAGAAGGCCAGCGATGAGGATTCACATAGTGAATGGCTCGTGGCGAAGGGTAATCAAAATTGTGGGAGAGACAAATCTTGGACTGGACCAAGTGGTAATAAAACTTAGTCCAAGAGGAAGAAGAATTTTTGTTGTTTTAAGTCTGGAAACTAGGGCACATAAAACTGGAATGTCAGGAGTGGGACAAGGGGAAGGCAAAAGCTCAAGGGGATTCATCAAAATCTATGAATGTAGTTGAAGAAAGGAACTCGAGGAGCAGTGTTGGTGATATGCTTACTGTTTCATCAGGTTCATAATGCCTTATAGGTTCTTGGATCCTATACTCGGGATGTTCTTTTCACATGACACCCAATAAAGCCTGGTTCACCACTTACTGATTGGTGAGTCCTGGTTCTATTCTGATGGGAAATTATATGGTTTGCAAAGTTATTGGAATGGGGGATATCTGGATCAAGATATTAATGGTATGGTAAGGACGTTGTGTGGGGTAAGGCGTGTACCCGATTTATGGAAGAATGTTGTATCATTGGGTGTTTTGGATTGTAATGGGTATAGTTACAAGTCCAAAGGTAGGACGATGATGGTGTGTGGTGGTGTATTGATGGTGATGAAGGGACAGAAGATAGTAGGGAATCTCTATACACTGCAGGTTAACACAATTGTAGGTGGAGCTACAACTGAGAGTTCTGAGTCAGGAAATACCGTTTTGTGTAATGTAACCACACACAAAACGATGGTTATTCTTAACTACATTGGTGTGGATGTTTGGGGATTGAAGACGGAAACATCATGTGTTGGCCTAACAAGGCTCAATCTTATTTTGATGATAACAAATCAAGGTTGCTTAACATGTCTATGCAAGTTTGAGTTTCAGGACTTAAGTGATCTTATGGTTTCAAGTGGATATACTTGAAGAATTTGAATGGAAAATCACACTTAAGGTTATGAGACATGAGAAACATGAAAGTTCAAGTCATGTAAGACATGAAGCTTGTTGAAGTAGTGCTTAAAGCTTAGAAGACATAGTGGAAGCTTCACAACATGAAGACTTAGACACTAAGATAGGAAAATCATATGAAAGTCTCATATAAGTACTTCAAAACTCAATATTGATTGATTGAAGCTCCTAGGATATGTCATTGGACTTAGATACCTGATTTTAATCATGGAAAATATTTTCTCAAAGCCCAAATTAAGTTTTCAAATATATGAATTAAGTTGGAACCAAAAATATTGAAAAACAAGTTTTGCTGAAAGGCAGGCGACTGATTAACATCGTTATGTGACTATGGTGCTTCTATGTTTGAAAATATTCAAATGTAATAGGCACAGGTGACTGACCTATTGGGAATAGTTGACTGACCACATTCTGACTTTTAGAATACACTGATTTTAAAAGAGCACAAGCGACTGATTCTTCGAGGATAAGTGACTGATGCGTGTGTTTAAACGTTTAATAATGCTGATCTTGTTTCTAAATCTTGCGTGAATGGTTTCCAAATTGAGATAAAATTAAAAGGAAAGTTTTTGAAACCCTAGTACACTATTTAAAATGTATTATTCTCGCACATTAAGGCAAGAACACCAATTGAAAAGGCAAACATTGCGCACATACTTTTGTATACTCTTGTCCGATAGGCGACCGTTGTGTTCTTGTTTACAACTTAGAGAAAAACTTATTTGATCCTTTGTAACTCAATCTCTTAATCAGTTCCAGTGATATACCTCGAGCTTCAACTTTCATATTGTTATTTTGAAGTATTACTTTTAAATCTAACGTGTACTAATCTACTTATTTGAGGAGCTTTTCATTGTACAAGCAAAGTTTTTGGTGTTGTATTATTGTTTGACAATTCAGGATTGTTGGATCATTGCCTAGCTAGAGGGGATTCTTGTAAGAGGGGTGAACTCCACCTTTGAGGGAGAGAGTTTGTAACTTCACCTGGTAACAAAGTTGATAAAGGAAATCCTCTCAGCGGGTTGCTGGTGAAGGGACTTATGGAACAGCTCTAAGATCGGGTTGTAGTGCATATAGATAAGAAATAAAAAATAAAAAATTCAGATCACCCAATCCCTAATTATGTGATTAGGATTATACTTGCGAGATCTGTCTGATTTGATCTCGAATCTGCAAGTACGAAAATGAGCTCTTAAAGACGACTAGTAATCTTCTACCATATTCCTTTAACACACTTTTCTCCTGAGAGAGTGGGCTCGTAAGTGACTACTAAGGTTTTCTTCTCTCACAAAAATGTCTACCTCTGTGAGAGTTTTTTTTTCATCTCCCCTAGCTGCTGAATGGAGCGCGTGTATATAGACTACAGTAGGGACCTCTAAGCAAATATGACTAGGGCTTCCCACGTAATTAAGAATTCCTAATCTGACCCGATTTCATCCTTAATTACGTTAATTATAATTCTGTTGGAATTGATGTATTCCCAAAAGGGGGGGGTGAATTGGGTATTTAAAAATTTTTACTTAGGTTAAGACAAATCCACAATCAGTATAGCTCAACCTAGGGTCAGTCTAAGCAGTCTCAATTCCCCAAATAAACATGTATGCAAATATTTAAAACAAGTATGACATTCAAATCAATTTAAACATTTGCATACATACATCACATTATATCCCAATTTAATTAAAGTGCATGCATGTAGATAATTACAACTATAAATAAACAAGCATACACATATGGAATTTAAAGTGTAGAAATTAAATTAAGATAGATAGATAGATAGATAGATAGATAGAGAGAGAGAGAGAGAGAGAGAGAGAGAGAGAGAGAGAGAGAGAGAGAGAATATGTTATTGGGGTTCTTCCAAATCAGCTTACATCCCTGCCTTAAGCTAGTCGCTTAAGGATTCCACTAAACCTATTCACTTAAACGGGTGGAGCAAAAACCGTTTACAATGTCCTTATGAAGCGAACACTCCCCAACTCACTTAATGGGTGGAGCCAATACCATGCACACTTTCCTAGGGGGGCGCATCTCCTAGTTCTCCTAACTGGACCTGAACTAATCTGGTGCTCTCCTAACCGGGTTTGAGTAAATCCAATGCTCTCCTAATTGAGTCTGAGCAATTCGGGACTTTTAACAGGGCGAGTCTCCCTCTTCACACCAAACGTTGGGAATGTAACAAATATTCAAATAATAATTTTGTTTAAACACAATGCTTCTCAAATAAGAAGATGTGTACAACAATTAAGCACTAAATGCACTCTCTAATATGATATGAAATAATGCTCAATAGAGTAAGGGTGCCTATTAGATAATCAATGCACAAATATAACTGGAAAATATTTAGGCTTAGGAAAATATTTGTGCAATAAAAGATTGCTTCCAAAAATGTTTATCAAGAAAAATAACTAGAAGAAATATTAAGGCTACTCTCAAAAATGATTTCAATAAATGAAGATGCAAATGAAAGTAAATGTAAAAGAATATTAAATAAATGCCCAAAATAAATATGCTCTCCTTCAGAATAATTTTTTAAATAAATAAACGAAAAGAGAGTAGAAGAAATTTGATAATAATAAAAAAATGCCCCAAAGAAATGATTTTATCAATGAAAATTGGTTTTGGGGAACTTTGATTAACAAAAGGTTTAGAGAGAATTTGGAATTAATCAAAGTTGCTAATCTTGGCCAATGAAGGGGAATTTATAGTTTTTCAGGAAATTATAACCGTTAGGGACACACTCGTTATTTTTAATATTATTTAATTAAATTTTAACCGTGTTTTACTGCTGGTAATTAACTCAACCTGAGAGGTTCAGTTGCTTGGTGCTTAAAGCCAGTTGCCCGAATAGACACAGCATATTTTGAATTTCAAAGGGGTTCGGTCGGTCGAGTTAGGGGTCAGTTGGCCGAGCAAAGGCAATTTTCCTTTCCTTCGTAACTTCAGTCACCTGACCTAAAGGTTCGGTGTGCCGGTTCATGAGGTTCGGTCGACCGAAACAATTTTGAACATGAAATTAGGTCGCCCGTTGATGCTGTAAAAATTCAAGACTAGGGTTCGATCAACCGTGGAAGATACGTTAATTTTTGTTAGGTCACTCGAGGCTTAGTCAACATTTTTACTTTTTGGCCAACAGAGTGGTCAGTCCACCGAGTTAATTATAACTAAAAGAGTTCGGTCGACCGAGGATATTTAAAAACACAATTTTGACCCAAATTACAACCCTAAGTTTTATCCCTATTTGTATAAATGTGACATTTTAGCTTAAGGGATTCTTCATGAAGTAATTGGGGACGTAAGGTCAGTTTATGGCCTAGGCTTTTTAATTGAGCCCAAAAGTCCATGTACAGTTAATTTTAGCCTTGTTTTTTTACCTTAAAACACTTTCAAAACCTTTTGTATGATTTAGGCAATTTTGAAAAAGGTTTTGTGTGAAAGGTTAAGTCTTCTAAGGTCAATCTATGGCCATATGAGCATTCAATCCATATCATGTAGATGCATGCATTATTACAAACCAAAGATATAAGAATTGAATGCAATACAACAAGAAATAAATGTATTCTTCTTTTTGCTCTTCTCTTCATGGAATACGCTAAGCTGTATGCAGGCTTTAAGTTTCGTCTTGGCTTCCATTTCTCTTATATCTTACGTCTATGCTGATATGTAAACCTATTCACACACTAAAAGCACACATAAGATACACGTGCTTTGTCAACATCAAAACAGGGATTAGACTCAAAAAGTAAACAAATTCATACCACTAAAGAATTATAATTGCACTCCCTGTTGATGGGGATCGACAACCACTCCCCCTTTCTCTTTCGTTCGCCAACATGGTGACATGTGGACGACCCCAGATGTCCACAATGCTTGATAACCACTCAAAGATCTTATGGAGATACTTGAAGACTTTTCAGAATCAAAAAGCCCTGAGTTGTGATTTTACAATTTCAAGACTCAAGACCCTTGTGGGCCCCACACAGATCTACTAGGTCGCACATGGCAACTTTAGGCCTCCCACAGGTTGGACCTCTCTTTTGACTTTGTTTCATTTAATTAATTGCATTGAGTTATGTTAGGTATTTAATTTGTGTGAAGTATTTAATTTGTGAGAGATTTATGTGAGTTCCTTAGGTGAGTCAACTCCTATGTCTGTATGGGACGTTTAGGTCATTTATCACTAAGTCTTTCTTTTCCCCTATATATATTGCTATTGTAAACGCTAGAAGGTAATCAAGTTTTATTATTAATTGAATAAAAGTTCCTCCTTTGAAAGCTTAGAGCTTTGTTCCTATCCTTGCGGTTGAGTGGCAAGAGGCTATAACGTTCTCCCCAGAGATCATTTGGTGTGAGACCAACAATCTATCCATCAAGCTATCCAACATCTACCCATCACATCATTCCATCTCTGATCATTCCATGCCCTTCGCACATGACGAGCAACAAGCAGCAACCTTTATACCGATTCATCGCGATCTCGACAGATTTCTTGGTTTGATTCACATTTATTGATCAATTGTAAGTTATCCAGAGGAGCCACATGGTAATACTCAACCTAACCCATCCATAACTTTGTTACCATCTTTGTTTAAGATCCCATAAGCCCCCGTTTCGCAAAAACCCCTAAAAATCCCTTTATTATTTAGTTCCTTCACCGCCAATCCACTGAATACCTCCAAAACTTGAAATTTCTCACTATTTATACACATACTTTCTTGTCAACTGTGGGATATGATGGTGGTAACATTGATTTATTTTCTTGAATGATTGAATGGTATTTTCATGGCACGTAACTTGGCTATCTTGTGAAAAAACCACTTGGGACTGAATTTGAATATGATTATATACCTTTTTAAAATCCTTGGACTGCATGATAAAGCATGATTCATTTTGTTTATGTTTGGTTGATTGAATTCTCGTTTTAAAGTGTTTCTTATGTATGTGATTGAGGGTTGAAACTCGTAAGACTAAGTCACCCATCCCCCTCCTACATCACCTATCATATTCGAAATTTAAATTTCGAGCTCCTATTATCAAATGCTTATTTATATCCCCACGTAAAGATCATAGATACTCGTCTATTAAATTAAATTACTGACAATTTAATTAATTGACATATTAATTCCCTGAGACCTCCACTTAACTTATGTAATGTGCCGAATTCAAAATCTTCCTGCAGGGTTCGACACAATCAAAACTTATAAGCTTCCTTGAGGGGGTATCGTCAATCCCAATACTAGGATGTGGATTCCATCAATAATTAATGTTCACCATACACATAATGTCATCACCCAACTCACTGAGTATTTTGACCCATAAAGAATCTCACTCTTCTATGAATCAAAATGATAAAGTCTATATGCACGTGTCCAATAATCATATCAAGATTAAGAGCATAAGCACTCTTAATAACCATAAGGTATTAATTATTTTATATAGTAAGTCTAAAAACAATTACCCCAAGACGATCCTATTCAATACACACAAAGTGTACTAGCACAAGGAGTTGAAACTGTACCATTCCTAATAGTCAAGACTGGCCTATTAAAATCATGTGCTACAGTACTACCAATGGTGTGTCCAATTTCATTTAAGACTGTGAACAATACACTTATATTCTATAAGAACTGATGATCTAATCTTCTGTATAGAAGTCGTACTCTACACACTAAATCACCTACTATATAGAATAAAAAAAAAAACATGCGTAATCATTAAATTAATAATGTCAGGAAAACATTGCTCACAAAGATTCTCATTAAAATGGAATAACTGAAGTTATTAATAAATACTAAAACTGATTACATAAAGCATGTCTTTCAGTATAAATCCCTAACTATCTCCCACTTAAACTCAAAGCCCATGCTGCCACACATCTTGTTGACCTTATAGGTCACACCAGATTTTGATAATGACAAATACTTGTTGTATTTGATGGCTTTCAAGTGTATGTGTAGGTTCATTTTAGCAGATCAAGTAATGGCACAAGAAAGCAAAGCATAAAGGCCCTGAAAATTAGTTTGATGTTGTAATTCATTTTATGTGATATAGGTCTGTAATAGTAATTAGGAAATAAGGTTTGTAATAATTATCTACATATCATGCATATAGGATCTGTAAGCTCAGAAATGCCATAGACTGACCATAGTGATCGAATGACCTTAGGGCACCCTTTGGTCGACCGACGCTAGATTTTTGGGTGTATTTGAAAAGAACCTAGGTACCTACACAAATGCACAAAATAGTCCCTATATCACATATATTCTTAGGGGAAATAATTGAATTAAAAATTGGACTTAATAGGCGTAATTGTGAGAGCTTGGGCGATCGAACCCCAAGGGTTCATTTCACCTTGGGCACCCAAACTGTTCAGAGGTCAACAATTTGACCATGCTTCGAGAGATTGAACACATTTTGACCATATCATCCCTAGGCAACCGAACCCCTAGATGTGAACTTTTCACCAGCTCGGATTGCCAAGGAACTTAGTTCAAATAGGCCTTAGGTAACCAAAGACATGCGTTCGGGCTACCGAACCTAGGACTGGGCACCCGAACCTACGAACAAATGTTCTGACTTTTGTTTGGGCTACCAAACCTACACTTGGGTTGCTGAACCATTTTTAAGGCTTTTAAAAATGTGCCTGTTCAGGCGACCGAACCTCGGTTCAGCCACCCGAACCTTGTTGGGTTAAAATTATTTTAATTGAGGTAAAATTAAGTTAATTAGGGTTAACAGTGCTTAAGCATTTTTGAACTTTTTTAATAATACCCAATAGGTCCTAAACGGTTATAATTTTACCCTAACCTATAAATATGAGTTCATTTGTGTGGATTAGTAACAATTAGCAAAAATCATTAGTGCAAAATCCTCTCTTTTTCAAAAACTCTTATTGCCCAAAATACTTTCAAATACTTATTCCCTTGATACATCTTAGCATTGTGAGAACTTATTGAGTGGGCTAATGCTTATTAGAGGTTGCTTATACTCCCATTGTTTTTCTTGATTGATTGTTCTTATTTTTGGGGAGTCAAGCAAGAGTTTTCCCATATATTTTTATTGGATAAATCTAGTATTGGGAAAAATTCATTAGCTTAAGGATCTTTGCATTGTCATTGCAAAGATTCCTATAGCTTGATTTTGTTGTGTAAAAATATTTTTCTATAAGCTATATTATTCTTTCAAACAACTCTTGAGCATATTACATTGAAGAAAATATTTTGAGTTGTTCTGAATATTTGCAGCATCTTTGAAAACCCTGATTTATTATTGAGATTTGATATATACAGTTTCAAAGAAATAGTTTGATTAGAACACTCTTGAGCATATTTGTGATAATACCTTGTTGAGTGTTGCTTGCACAAAATCACATCATTGAGCTTACATTTCCTATATTGTTGATGTGTGGTTGATTAAGTATACTGTGCATATTGTAGTACATACCTGCTTAGTTAAGAAACACATTTCCATGTACAAATTTTATACATATTTGTTGTATTCCAGGCGCGGGCCTGAAGAGGGAGACTAGCCCTATTGAATAGTCCCAGGCTGGCTTAGACCCAGTTAGGAAAGTTAGGTGTGTCATCTTAGTAAGGTGTCTTGGTTGAGGTTAGGCCCTTGAATTGACCTGGTTGTAATCGGTGCAGCTCCCCTCGTTAAGTGAGCATCAATGGAATCCTTGTGCTGGTGTAGCCAAGGCGGGGACGTAAGCATATTTGGCCGAACCCCAATAACATATCGTGCGTGTTCTTTATATTTTCACAAATTTATATTCTACACTTTTATTTTCAGCACATGTATATTGTATGCTTGATTCATTATATGTAGTACATGTGTTAATTGGGTTTATAATTAAATAGAAAGATCCTAGGTTTGTGTAATGTTGCTCCCATTCCCTCTACATGACTA